>NW_026273333.1:0-20000 GCF_020536995.1 Dreissena polymorpha | reverse complement strand
TCAATAGAGGTGAATGCGGTTCCGGTACTGCAGTTCCCGAGCGTCACCATCTGCAACATCAACCCGTTGAAGAAGGACAACATGAGGTCGGGTCCATTTCAAGAGAAGAGCGCGGTGTTCACACTAGGCAAAGACGACATGATTTACGACGACTATTTGAACGATCTCATGAACGAAATGACAGGTAAGACGACATGCTTGATGAAGATTTCAAAGCGCCCTCAATGCAGGAAGAATTACATGCTCTTTGACGTCAATACTTGGACGACCATAAAGGCGAGCTTGTAGGTACGACTGTATGCATTATGACGACTACAAGTACGAACGTATTTGAGAGATTGTTGTTAGGAAGACATGCCCACTAAAGACTACAAGGGCAGACGCTTGCAGGAACTCAGAGTTAGGGAAGCAGGCGCCTGGACTTATCCAGGCGTTTTATAGCATAATAGAAAGAATATTTATTTATTTTTAAAAACATAAAGTCTACGTGTACGTCATAACTTTGAGTTAAGTATGTCGTGGAAACAATTAACCCATTTTAATATTTAATTGGATACAGGTATCATTTTAAAGAATTTTTCAAGCATGTAACTGTTTGGCTTCTGATTCGTGTCTATCATTTTGCTTTTGTAAACGCAAAAAAAACGCGTCATTGACCGTTAATCCATTTTAATCGATAACATCTTAAACACTTTAATTTTCATTTCAACACTTTTAACATAAACTAAATACGCTGATTGTTTCATTATTTGGAATGTATTATATTGCAGTATATTACGACTAAATTGCAGGAATTGAATATACCATTTGTCAACACAGTCCGATTTCAGTTATTTTGAAAGAAATAAGTATCACGTGCGTGATATACAAATTACGCCGTTGGTTAAGTCTTTGGTTGAAAACCGCTCAGAAATGTTCATTGTGACACATCGCGCAACTTTCTAAGCAATTGAAGCAAATAATTTATTGGTTTATCTGTCAGGCACATTAAATATCACGTGTTTACATAATTATATATAGCGTTTTAAGGTTCGTCTAAAAAACAAAATGTTTACGATCCATCATCAATTTGTGGGACCATCATTCTCCCTGAAAAATCACAATGTGTTATAAATGGCATTACAGCGTCTTAATCTAATAAAGTTTTCTGACTTATCATCTTTTTTAGACGTCAACAAAAATGTCCGCATTAATGTTTCCCAGTCGTCTCTAAATAAATAGAACGACGTGTTTCTAATGGGAGGATATGATCGTTAACATTGATTCTGTCAGTAATAGTAATTAAAACATAAATGAAGCGGAGCCTTATACAAAAGCTTCATTTGTTTGTGATATCAACTCTTCCCATATCACTGTTCAAAGCAATCAGCGAGTTGTATATAAAACTAATGAATATAAAGCTTCAGTCGTAAATCATATATTTCAATTAAACATTTCGAAACCAATTATACGCAGTTCAATAGCTATGACGATATATAAATTCCGCTGTGGACACATCATATAAAGTCGCTCGATATTGCCATGTCAGCTGGTCGCGATAGAGTACCGAGGGACGTTGATTTACTAATGGAACTATGATGGGAGGAAGTGGGGAGGCACGAGATGTTTGCTCCTGATTATGATCAATAAAACTTATCACAAACCGGTACAATTCCACTGAGCTTTACCAAACGCGTACTATAGAGCAACATTCGCGAAGTTGTAATATTAGTTTTGATGACTGAGCTAAAAATTTAAATACACGCTAACAAGACGACTATTTTCACAATCAATAACATGGCTACAGTGTCCTACTTTACCCGAAATCTACCCAAAGGTTTTTGTGTTCCAGACATTCAGGCATTCAAAGACAAATAATATCAGCTCCACTAAAGCCTCTGTATTGTACTGAGTATGTTGAGTCTGTGCCTTGCTGCTCTTCTATATTTTTTCTACTTCCCCTTTTCAACGACGCTTATACTCAATGAATGTGCAAAAACTCATATCATCACTCAGACGTCTTCAGAATACACATCTTGTTTAAATGTGTATGATTTTGCGCTCTGTTCATATAATGTAGACCTGATAATGATTTGGATGCTTTCTTTTAATGTTACAACATTTTCTGTTTTGTTCATACATGTAAATATGTAAATCATACTTTACGTATCAAAACATATTAGGGATATAGAGGGGAGAGAAAACGGCGTAAGCTTCCCACCAACCTCCCTAACATTTGCCAAGATTCGATTTTATTCAACCACCTTTACTTACTATAATGAAAACTGTACGATTTATGGATTTGCTGATTTACAATAAACATTCAGTATTGTAATTTTCGAACTTCACTTTTGCTTAATTTCTGATTTTCGTGGAGACTTGAGTTTGTATTTGTATGGCATGACATAAGAACTTTTCGCATCTAGTTATGGGCATGTGTTCGAACAAAACTGAACAGATTGACAATGATTATGTAAGTTTCGGCACTGTGAGTGAAATCAGCAAAAGACTAGTTTTATCTGCATTGCTTTTTTGAGTACCCAGCGTTCTTCTTTTTTTTCAGAAAATTCACGCGACGGCAACGTGAGCGATAACGAAATATCGTCGCTGATGCAGAAGAACGACTTCAACAAGTGGAACGTGCTACGTAATAACACGGAAATGGCGGAGGATTTCTACCGTTCCATGGACGACGGTCACGTGGCAATCCTGGCGTACTCGGACGTAGCGGCCAACATGAACGGCGAGGAGTTGCGGACATACGGACACCAGAGCGAGGACATGATCATCTCGTGCACCTGGCAGGGCATGGCCTGCTCGCCGGAGTAAGTCACATGGGAGGGCATAACCTGCATGCCGGAGTAAGTCGCATGGTAGGGCATGACCTGCTCGCCGGAGTAAGTCACATGGCAGGGCATGGCCAGCTCGCCGTAGTAAGTCACATGTCAGGTCATGGCCTGCTCGCCGTAGTAAGTCACATGGCAGGACATGGCCTGCTCGTCGTAGAAAGTCACATGGCAGGGCATGGCCTGCTCGCCGGAGTAAGTCACATGGAAGGGCATTGCCTGCTCGCCGTAGTAAGTCACATGGCAGGGCATGGCCTGCTCGTCGTAGTAAGTCACATGGCAGGGCATGGCCTGCTCGCCGGAGTAAGTCACATGGCAGGGCATTGCCTGCTTACCGTAGTAAGTCACATGGCAGGCATGGCCTGCTCGCCGTAGTAAGTCACATGGCAGGGCATGGCCTGCTCGCCGCAGTAATTCGCTTTGCGCCACACACAAACTTTGGTAAAATAGGTTATCTGTAAAATAAGTGCATGTTTCCGACCCACACCATCTATTTGAATTTCCAATGTATCAATGAGACTCGATCTGGGATAACTGGGCTAAATGCATGTGCGAAAAGCGTCGTCCCAGATTAGCATGTGCAGCCTGCAAAGGCTAAAAAGAGACGACACTTTCCGCCTAGACATGATTTTTGCTAAGAAAGCGACACGTGTCGTCCCTTATTAGCCTTTGCGGGTGCACATGCATTAAGCTCCGGTTTCGCAGAACGAGGCTCAATTCATGCACAGTGTCATTTAAGCAAGAGGCGTATATCCGTAGGTCACCAAGGTGCATTCAATCCGAAATATAATGCTAGCAGGTAATTTGTCATCAACTCGTTATGTCTTTTGCTTTTAGTGTATTTAGACCTATTTCAAATAAACACATGAACCCAATTAAACCAATATTGGTCACCTTGAATTCTATTTTCAGCAACTTCACCTACGTTCGCAACAACATGTATGGCAACTGCTACACATTCAATGCTTTCGACAACGGTCAAGATCCACTGACAACGAACTACCCGGGTCCACTTATGGGTGCGTGTTTGTGCATGAGCATTTATCATAGTTAGTTTAATAGCAGTGCGGGGCCTCACATGGGAGTATGCTTGTACTCGAACAATAGAAAGCGCAAAAGCAGTGCGTTGATTCTAAACGGTGTTTGCTTTTTAATAGAATATGTACCACAGTATGTGTTTAAATAGTGCGGGTCCTAACATGGGTTTGTTTCAGGGGTATGTTATTGATCCACATACTAAAGTCGAATAATTAAATTAATTGATATCGTTTATGCAGGCCTTACTCTGGAGCTGAACATAGAGCAGGGGCAGTACGTGCCGGCCCTGGCTCAGGACGCCGGGGTGAAGATCGTGATTCATGAACGGGGAACCTACCCCATACCGGAAGACGCGGGACTGTCGCTCCCGCCGGGGATGAAGACTTCCATCGGGTTGGACAAGGTAACACGTGTCCGCCATAAACATGCAGCGTCTGTAGATGCCTTCATCAGAACATGTTGACAAAAAACATAAACTAACACACAACCAGTTGTTGAGCAGAAGTATACATTGGAGTTATTTTGATATCGTTTGTGTTTGTAATAAGACTGTTCCGTTATATCATCGTTTGTAAGATGTCTATAGTTGTAAATGTTTAAACCTCTCTCCGATCCTCACCAGACTGAGTATAAGCGCCTCCCCCCGCCCCACGCTGACTGCGGCACGAGCGGCCAAGGCGTGGTGGACATGTATGCACGTGACTTCGGAACCGCCTACACCAAAGAGACTTGCCTCAAGTCATGTATCCAGGCCGCCTTACTGGACCAGTGCGCATGCGCAACCTCCATCTTCTACGTGCCACCTGGCGAGAAAGTCTGCTCAATGTCCGGAAACGATTGTAAGTTTAATGTGCTGAATCAACCAACCTTAGTTTTGCATCGTGCAGGCGTGGTCTATTTGGTTTCAAAACCAGATCGAAATGTACTATATATCACGATGCATTCGGTATTCCTTAACTAGTTTAACTAGTAAATACATGCACATTCTGTTTCGTGGGCGATTCATCTTCATATACATTACTTTTCATTCACAGCAACGTGCGTGTCCACAGTTACGGAGGCAGTCGTGGAAAGCTGCAACGGGAGGTGTCCGACACCTTGTGAGTAAGTGACAGTTAGCTATAAAATAATATAGGTACTACACAATTAGCTTAAAATGAATAAAAAATAATACGCTCAGGGATTTTACATCATTCATCATCATCATCATCATCATCATCATCATCATCATCATCATCATCATCATCATCTTCTTCTTCTTCTTCTTCTTCTTCTTCTTCTATACCATCACCATCACCATCACCTCCACCATCACCTCCATCATCATTATCATCATCATCATCATCATCATCATCATCATCATCATCATCATCATCATCATCATCATCATCATCATCATCATCATCATCATCATCATCATCATCATCATCATCAGCATCACCATCATCATCATTATCATCATCATCATCATCATCATCATCATCATCATCATCATCATCATCATCATCATCATCATCATCATCATTATCATCGTTGCAACGATTAACGTATGCGTTGGAGCGTACATATGTGCTGTTACAAGGCATGTTCGGCTTTCTTCCCAATTAGTGTCGTTGCATTTTGCTTTCTATTTGTTCGGTTAATAAACTCAATACCACATATTGAAGAAAAACATACACGAACAAACCAATAACAATCCAAAGTTGAGTACATTATATTCATCTTTGAACACTGCTATTTAAGCATTGATATTACAGGTAATGCATTTGTTAAGAGTTGTAACATTCGTCACATCCAAAGATGTGCTAGTAAAATTAATCTTTCCCTTGCATGTCTCTACACAATGAACTGTTTACTGTAAATGATCGATGTCAATTATAAAAGATAAATCATGTAACGCTGTAATGCTATGTACCACCGGTCTAGGTCGTTAATGCACTGCTCGGACCACAGTTCGTATTTTTTGTTCGTTGGTTATGAAATAAATGAACGCCGAATGTCTTGAGTAGTTAGTGTGAACAAATCCTGCCTGAATGTTGTACACTGTATATATGCATATATGATAATGAATCACTGAGCATTGAAGTATACGATTTACGAAAACTAATAAACTTGATAATTATGTAACAATTATGTTGAATGCAACTTAAAAAAAAATAGAACTGATTTTACAACTTTCTTTCATATTAGACTTATAATATTTGTGGGATACCTCCGCAAAATTTCAACATTTTTAAACGGAACTCATATTTAATATGCATGTTCTTTTATAAAATACGATATGCGTAGAGGTTTCGTTGACAAAGAGCACGCATAGTGTTGTATAACTTATCATTGACAATGAAAACCTATATTTGTAACAAATTTCAGCATAAAACCATAACGTTTTTTTATTGCTTAGACATTTATAAGATCCAGTAAGAATTGAAATAATATTCGAATGTTCTATGTTTATCGGCAAATAAACAACAGCAGTTTTGATCCGTTGCTACTCACAAAGAGTCCTCGCGGTTGGTACGCCTCAGCAGATGCTCAAATCGTTGTTTATTGACCGGTAAACAAAGACATATCGTCATTTATTTATTAAAAGAAATCATCTTATGCTTTTGTGTTTTTGCACAGCGACACCGTGTACTCCCTGATCACGTCTATGTCACAGTGGCCTTCTGAAAACTACGAGGTAAAAATGCTATAGCAAACCTTAACATTGGTAATAGTGAAATAGCAAACCTTTACATAGGTTGTATGGGTAAAGCAAACCTTAACATAGGTTATATTGGTATAGAAAACCTTCAAATATGTTCTATTGATATAGTAAACCTTCACATAGGTTCTATTGAAATAGCAAACCTTTTCATAAGTTCTACTAAAATAGCAAACCTTTTCATAGGTTCTACTGAAATACCAAACCTTCACATAAGTTCTACTGAAATAGCTAACCGTCACATAGGTTGTTGTGTTATAGCAAAACTTTACATAGGTGCGACTGTTATAGAAAACTTTTACATAGGTGCGATTGGAATTGCAAACATTTACATATTTGTTTTAATGGAATAGCAAACCACACATAGGAGTCTACTGAAAAACCATCACATAGGTATTATTGGAAAAGCAAGCCGTTACATAAGTCGTCAATTAAAACCAAATCTTCCCGCATGTTATACAGGAATGACAAACCGTCACATTGATTAGTATGTCAAACGTTTACATGGGAAATACTAGAACATTAAGCATTGACATCGGTAGACCTGCAAAAAGCAAACCTTCCTCGATATAAGATGACTATAGCAAACCTACACATGGACCACTTCTTTTTTTTTTAGATTAAACTTTTAGTACACTTTTGAAATATATAAAAGGAACACTTATATCCACAAGAAATACATATCTTTTGCGTTCTTCAGGATTATCTGGATTGCAAGATATCTAAAACGTCAAGCTATTTCATGGACAAAGAACAACGACAGGACAGGTATAAAAACTTATAAGATATGTTTGATATAAGTTCAGAAATAGCTAGGTTGAATGGTATGAACTTGTGATGTAGTATCAATCAGGCAAAGTGAGATATCTAGCAAGTAATGCGTGGTAACGTGCTGGTAAGGTGTGATGTATAGCGGGTGCGGAGTACTTTATATGTAGCCAGCAATTCATTACAGCAAGCTAGGGGTGAGTGAAATCCATCTAGTTATGCAATGTGTTAAGCTGGATATGGGTTACTTCTAGTAAAAACAGCATTAAAATATATTTAGGTGTAACTTTCGACAGTTCGTAAGATATGTTTGATTTTGCTAATTTACAATGTATAAACATGTGTTATGCTTAGCTTGGGCACGTATATCTTACGACTTGTTATATTTCACAAACAGGAAAAAAGCTATTTAAAGCTTAATTATTAATAATTAATCATTATCTGAGAAATATCATGACAGTTAACTCTTATGAAAATATTATTTTGTATAACTCAACTTTGAAAATTAATTAATGATAAAGATCCCGAAGGTAGCCCAAAATCCTTTATATATTGCAGGTATGGTATAAAGCTAGAAACCTTGAATTGATGGTACTTAGTTATGTGTAAATGATAAATAGCTGTGCGTGTAAGGTATTTAGATATGTGTATATGATAAAAAGATGTAGATATATTGTATTTAGATAAGTGGATATGATGTTTAGTTGTAGATGTACAGTATTTAGATGTTTGTATATGAAACATAGCTGTTTGTTTATGGTAATTAAATATATGTATAATATACATAGCTGCAGCATTTAGTTATTTGTTATCAAGCATGTAAATGGAAATGTATGATATTTACTATTTAAGTATCTTTTATGATACACAAATGGAGATGTATGTATTTATTTAGATATGTGTCCATGTATATGATACAATAATGTACGTGTATGATATAAAGAAATGCGTATATGATACATAATTGTAGAACTAAGCTATTTAGATATGTGTATATAATACATAGCTTTAGATGTAAACTATTTAGATATGTGTATATGATACATGGCTGTAGATGTAAGCTATTAAGATACGTGTATATGATACATAGCTGTTTATGTAAGCTATTTGGATATGTGTGCATGATACATAGCTGTAGATGTAATCTATTTAGATATGTGTATATGATATATAGCTGTAGATGTAAGCTATATAGATATGTGTATATGATACATAGCTGTAGATGTAAGCTATTAAGATATGTGTATATGATACGTAGCTGTAGATGTAAGCTATTAATATATGTGTATATGATACATAGCTGTAGATGTAAGCTATTTAGATATGTGTGCATGATACATAGCTGTAGATGTAAGCTATTTAGGCATGTGTATATGATACATAGCTGTAGATGTAAGCTATATAGATATGTGTATATGATACATAGCTGTGGAGATAAGCTGTGGATGTAAGCTATTTAGATATGCGTATATGATACATAGCTTTAGATGTAAGCTATTTGGATATAGCTATTTGGATATGTTTATATGACACATAGCTGTAAATGTATGGTATTTAGATATGTGTATATGATACATAGCTGAACATGTATACTGTTTAGATGTGTGTATATGATACATGGCTGTAGATGTTAGCTATTTAGATATGTATATATGATACATAGCTGTAGATGTAAACTATTTAGATATGTGTATATGATACATGGCTGGAGATGTAAACTATTTAGATAGGTGTATATGATACATAGCTGTTTGTGTAAGCTAATTGGATATGTGTATATGATACATAGCTGTAGATGTAAACTATTTGGATATATGTACATGATACATAGCTATGGTGTACGCTATTTAGATATGTGTACATGATACACAACTGTATATAGGTGTATGGTATTAAGGTACGTGTATATGATACATAGCCGTAGATGTAAGCTAATTGGATATGTGTATATGATACATAGCTGTAGATGTAAGCTATTTGGATATGTGTACATGATACATAGCTATGGTGTACGCTATTTAGATATGTGTACATGATACACAACTGTATATAGGTGTATGGTATTAAGGTACGTGTATATGGTACATAGCTGTAGATGTAAGCTATTTGAATATGTGTATATGATACATAGCTATAAATGTAAGCTATTTGGCTATGTTTATATGATACATAACTGTAGATGCAAGGTATTTAGATAGGTGTATGAGATACATAGCTGAACATGTATACTGTTTAGATTTGTGTATATGATACACAGCTGTATATGTATGATATTTATATATGTGTGTATAAAGCATATTTTTAGATGTATGGTATTTAGTTCGGCCAATTTGTATAGGATAAATAATGGCTTCACACCAACGTCATCATGCTGAACATAACACATGTATTATAGCGATACAACCCTGCTGAAAGTGGACGTTTTCTACACAAGGTTGATGCTTAAAAAAGTCGAACAGAAGAAAGCGTACGAAGTATGTTCGTGCATTCATTTTAAAATTAACTTGAAACGTAAATTTCGTTAGAGATATTTTCCGTGTTTTGTTCATGCACTCTTATATTCAATTTTAAAAAAGTCTGCAATATTTTTGAAAGGGCATCAATTAAAAATAGTATTTTTGTAAAGGAAATGTTTATGTTACATTTGCAGTTTAAGAAATTTTGGTCAATCGCAATTTAAAAATAACTTATTTTATGTTAAAAGAAATACATAATAAACCTGACATCTTAAGTTTCTCATCTTAGTATCTGATATCTGCCTTAATCAGTCTGAAAACCTGATATCTGACATCGGAGGCCAGCTGGGTCTGTGGTTGGGCCTCTCTGCAATCACGTTCGGCGAGCTGATTGATCTGTGTGTGTCCATGGGGAGGGCAGCACTCGACAAGTGCTGCGACCGGAAGTTGCATGAGGAGGAAAAACAAGGCAGTGAGTCTGACATAGCCTAGCAGACATGAAGGTTCGGACAGGTCCGCCGACTGGGAACATGCGCGGGCTCATGTGTGTTCGAGGTGCATTAACAGCTCTATCAGGAACGCATCATAATTTGTAACATCGCTGCGTGTTTAAGCTGTTGTGTTTTATTTTATTGTTTCTGTTGTATTTTATAATGTCATCTAATTATGTTTTGGCTGTACATGTATTTAACGTATCATAATTAAATCAATAGCAAGGACGCTACAAATTGTTGTACATGTAGGTTGGGTATAACAAGTATTTATTGCAGTACATTTCTTATTAGTTCTTTTTTGTAATAATAACCTCGTGTTTTTTTCCGCGGCTGAATAAGGAAATTAAACCAGTTGCACTCAGTCCCGGGGTTTACCCGTTAGACAGAGTAGGCAACTGCCTATGGACCCCGCGACTGTTCGGGGCCCCATGAGACCGTGACGATATAACACACTTTATATACTTACTTAGCCTAATCTAATGATTTGACTAAGCTTATTATTTTATATCAAGTGTATGTTCCGATTATTATTATTAGGCTTACCAAGTGAAAATCGGTGACGGTGTTCTTTAATTCTTGATATTATAATTATAATATCGTATTGGCAACACTGTTTTATGAAATTATATGACTAGAAAAGGTATTATTTTATGTCTTGCCAGCCTTGACACTGGTAGTTTAATTCAAACTAGATAAATCGATTTGGTACGAACGTTCTAGTACGCACTATGCCGACTAGGGGCCTTGGATATGGGACCCACAAGTTTCCCTGCCTATGGGCCTCCTCGGTGCTTAGCCGGCAATCGTTGCACTTACTAAAATAGTAATGATAACCAATCAATTTGTCGGTTCCAACGACCTTTAATCGAGCGCCAATGTTGAAAGTCGCACGATATATTAATCTCTTGGCATCCTAGAGCAAGAATACGCGTTTTCGGAGTAAATCTATTGAAATAAAAACAATCAAAAAAAGCTGTGTCAGCTAAACAGCATAGAGAGAGCAACTGTTAGGTTAAGAACGGCGAAGGACTGTTTAGCATCGAGACCATAGCCGTTGTGTAGATCCCACGGTCAATAATCTCGTACCGAGGTTGAAGATCGCCGAATGTAACGCCGGTCTGCAAGACCGAGAAAACGCGTATTCGCACTAAACCAAAGACACAAAGAAAACACAATATTATAACTAATATGCGCGCAGGTGTTATAAGAAATTATAAAATAAAATACTGAGGGATCTGGATGAAACTTTCCAGTCTACTAGAGGCACCTGGACCACTGCTTTCGGTGCAGTCTTGCTTTTATGGTGATGTGTTGAAATCACGTTACATCCTTTATAATATCCATTCGTAACTCTTTACGTTATTCGAACGGAATGAGATATCTAAAACATGCTTGGTATTCAGCTATCGTATAGTCTTGGCCAAAGGTAAAGGTCAGATAAAACTTCAAGAACTTTATAAGAGATATAAATATAAAATCTTACAAAGCACATAGTCAATAATAATGCATATAAAGCTCTGTTTTGCTAGAATGATCCGAATATAAGTATCCAAAATTATGGCATCTGAATAAGGAATTGGTAAAACGTTAGTTCCTAATTCGGAAGCCTGTTTTTCGATCGATTACTTTCGGGTATGTGTTTTATGTTGTGTGTGTTATTTAAGTTTGATTGTGTTATATGGATGTATTCTGAGACATGTGAATGTTACCGAATGTATGTCTACATGAACATGCGACTGTTACCGAGTGTATGTATACATGAACATGCGACTGTTACCAAGTGTATGAATTCATGTACATGTGACTGTAACCGAATGTATTTCTACAGCAACATGCGACTGCTAACAAGTGTATGTATACATGAACATGCGACTGTTACAAAGTGTATGTATACATGAACATGCGACTGTAACCAAGTGTATGTATGCATGAACATGTGACTGTTATCAAATGAATGCATGCATGAACGCGTGACTGTTACTAAGTGTACGGATACATGTACATGCGACTGTTACCAATTGTATGTATACATGAACATGCGGATGTTACCAAGTTTATGTATACATGAATATGCGACTGTTACCAAGTGTGTGTATACATGAACATGCGACTGTTACCAAGTGTATGTATACATGAACAAGCGACAGTTACCAAGTGTATGTATACACGCATATGTTACTGTTACCGCATGTATGTATACATGAACATGCGACTGTTACCAAGTGTATGAATACATGTACATGTGACTGTTACCGAATGTATTTCTACAGCAACATGCGACTGTTACCAAGTGTATGTATGCATGAACATGCGACTGTTACAAAGTGTATGTATACATGAACATGCGACTGTTACCAAATGTATGTATACATGAGCATGTAACTGTGACCAAATGTATGTATGCATGAACGCGTGACTGTTACCAAGTGTATGTATACATGTACATGCGACTGTTACCAATTGTATGTATACATGAACAAGCGGCTGTTACCAAGTGTGTATACATGAACATGCGACTGTTACCAAGTGTATGTTTACATGAACATGCGACTGTTACCAAGTGTATGTATGCATGAACATACGACATATACAAGGGAAAGTATACATGTTTTTTTACGATTAATAGAACCAACACTTCAAATAAATATACTCCTAAATGTTCCTTTGACTGTGGCCTAAAGGAATCGATTGAAATCGACGGTATTTCATGTAATGGGGCGCTTATTTATACAGTTCATGCTGTAAGTTTCCATCCCGTGGTAAATGTTTTATTCGGACACATTAGAAAACATTTGCTAAAATTAGCCGAATGACGCAATAAAAGTATATCATTTGTATTTTAGTCATAATTAATGCGTGTTTGATTGAAAATAATGACTTAGCGTAATACTTCCAATAACCACATACCAAACCTCAGAAATTGATGCCATTGGTATGCTATTATGAGACCATTCTTCTTTTTTCTTTATAAACTACCACTATTTTTAAAGACAACACTAGTCTTTTTTCTGTTGAAAATGCATTTTAGTGTTTATATTAACGTGACAGTGTTTCTTATTGGCGTTGTTAGCCAAAACAAGCATCAGGCAGTAATGGGATGTCATTTGCATACATAATAAGCGTTACTTGGGCTGTGTCTGGGTTCATGCGTTTACCAGTTAAAGCAATAAAAAATGAAAACATGATCAGACTGGCTAAACAGCCTTGTATTAAATAAATCGCACACGGTAAGTACTCGCTTCCTGTGTGTGTAAAGTTATTACAAGGTGCTCATGCCTTACCTTTAGCATACATACTTTGAAAAGAACCATACATTTTTTACGAAAGACGTGCTTTGTGTATGACTGAATAAAGAAGGGTTTTATTTAGAGAATCTAACTATTTCTTCAAATCAATAAACGCTACCTATGGTGTGCCCTATTTTACTTATCAAATACATGTCTATAATACGTTTAAATGAAATAAGTAATATTATCGCCTATGTCATTTTGTCTTGGTTTATAACAAGTAACTGCAGCAATACTTAGAACGTTAAATATTTTTCCGTTTAAAATTTACTATTTGCTTGTAAAAATTGCTTGTATGTACATAGTAATTTTTAATGAGATGAACCGTTTGAAATACGGTAATACGAACATTACAACTCAAACATGAAGCTTTTGCGGAAAGAACAAACATATTCTTGTTCCAATTTATTTCCGATCAACGAAGGCTAAACCGGTGTTTTACTTACAAGCTTACGAATGCCTTTACAATAGCTCCACATGCAATAAACATTTATACATTTAAATTTACTAAACATATTCACAAACAGTTTATAACCATTGAGGGAAGTTCCTGAATGTATTCTTCAAAATCCTTAACGAATACAGAGGTACATTTGTATCTATTTTTTTAATGTTCGTTTATATGGCTTAAAAAGTAAACAAAGCTAAATAACTGCCCTTAAGGGTTATTGCTGCAGTTTTGTAGATTAAGTAAATAAGCTTAGCTACATGATATATCATTTAAATAAACCACACACTACCAATAAAATGAAATACATGTGTTAAATCTTAAGAAGCAGTTGATGTCAACCAACAAACGGACACAGTTTTTCTATTTTAACAGCATAATTGGAATTTAAAAAAAAGTTATCTCGTATAGAATTCTGCAAAACTCGTCAAATATGTTCATGCACGTGTTGTCATCACAAAACAAAAAGGGGGGGTTGTCACCGAATTTTTAACAGAGATGTTTTTATCAATCAATACAGTCTTTGTTAAATTTAAAAAAAAATGGCAATTTAAGCAAACCCAACTTCTGGTACCACCCGATGTTGTAAAATTAGCTACTGCTTCTATAAATTTATGAGACTTTTTAGCGTACTACTACTACCAATAAAAGGTAAAGATGCCTTTCCTACCGCGGTAAACTTTTATTGTACTTCCAACACTAAGAAAAGAAGATAATACGTGGCTAGAACTATTTCGACCAATCAATTAAAATCATTCCTTTGCATGAATCTTGCCAATGAAACACACATCTACGGCAACAAAGACGTAAGAATCCAGTTCTGTTAAATTACTAAAGGTATGTTCTGAATTTCTATTTTTCATAACGATTAAGTGTGTTTTGCATGTTTAATAGTATTTAGCGACTAACGACATTGAAAGGACAACGATTGGAATATGTACTTCTAAATGTCAACATCATTTATTGTGCTTGTGTTGTGGGGCCTCAATGTTGTTAAAATAATGCCTCAACAATTACCCCGCCCTAGGATTAATCGTTTTTTTATATGTACATAGTAAACAACTTAAAAGTATCTGAAACCTCAAGAACCTGAGATTTGTTTATACATGTAACATCTTATGATGATCATCCACCTATTTTGTGAGATACTTTCACGTGAATATCATGTTGCCCCACCCAGGAGGTTTGGGTGTGTTTTTTTAATATGTGTGGGGGTATAATTCACGTTTTTTCTTCACCTCTAGCTTCAGCGTTTTGCACATGTCGGAAAACATGCAGTGAAGGGAAAACATTCTTCTAGACGCCATAGTAAAACTTGGTAATGTGTCACATTATTTTACTATCACTCAAAATGTGTTGGTATTTTGGATCTAGAATAGTTAATCATGATTACTTTGTGTTCAGAAGGCTATGTTTGAATGAGGTTATTCATAATTACATGGATTTTTAAAGCCGAGATGGAGTTGGGTGCATTAAGGATTGCAATTGTCTGAACGTGCGTATGACGTACGTCCTAAAGCTTGTGTTTGATATAGATAGTGTTTAAACTCCTCGTTGTTATATGGTCTATGAAATCATATATATTATTATAAAAGTGTTTAACCGGAGAATTTCGGTGGTATTATGACGTCCATTTTGTGTAGTGAAATGAATTGAAGCAGGCCACGGGAAAAAAGGGTAACTTTTCAGCGAAAGTGAAACAACTATCTCAAACAACGTGTTTAAAGAGTGAGCCTCATCTGGGCAAAAGGGGCTTGAAGCATATTCGTAAAATGCCTTAACGGGATATTTGCTAGGAAAAGACATACCTTGAAACAAAAATTCCATTTAACAGAAAGGGTTTTCCCCTAAAAGCCTATGGATTACACTCCGTTTTCCAAGAGCTTGTCTCATATAGTTTACCATTTCTATGACATGAAGTAATTATAGATGAACTTTACACAAACGATCTCGTTGACATTTAAATGTAACACATCGCCGGTTTATTTGCTGTTGTTGTTAATTTTAAAATATTAACCATCTATGACGTTTTAATAAAATCATGTTTAAGAACATGGCCTTGTAAAGAGTTTTGTCTTTAACTGTCCGAGAAAATGTACGCTGGCCTGAGGTAAATGTTATGAAGTACTGAAAGCGGTTCACTATAAATGTACATGAACGAAAACAATTATAAGCCTGCAAGTTGTGCATACAATCATTAAAGATTTTAAAATTCATGTTGATGTCAGCGATAAGCTTGAGTTTAACTCCATCTCTTGATACAAACCCTTGAGTTGTATTCTTTTTGTTTTGTTTTAACAAAGTCATAAAACACAAAACTTTATACATGCGTGAAAAATGGGGAAAATCGCAGTAAAAATATGCACATATTTTCCGGAAATACTAATACCTCATTAAGTATTATGGTTTCTAATGATTTATATACAGTAGAAATGATGTTATTTTTCTTTCTTTTTTACATCTCATTGTAGACTGCGCATAGTTTATATTCGTATATTGTAATAGAGCCGGGCTTTGGGGAAAACAAGGTTTAATACCTGTACGTTAAATGGCGCCCAAGATTCACATGTGCAAACTAATCAGGGACGACAATAACCAATTTAATTGAGGCGTACGGGTCGGAAGTTCCTTCTTAACAAACATCCAGTATATTCAAAGAGTATTCATTGTAGAAACACACACACTTTATTTCCACCTTTTCCAATACATAAAACGCCGCGTGGCGCTAAGTAAACCACTTACTTTTTATTGATCCAAAGACTCGCATGTCATATCCTCCGTGAACTATATATGGTTAAGATATTTAATTTACCCCTCTACATGTTATGAGCAGATAATGTTCTGTTAATTAAATACAGAACACGTTTTCAGATATAGATAAGAAGTAAGTATTTCATTGTAAAATCCGGATTTGTTTATTATAGCTATGCGTAAATACTAGGAAGTAGATAAATACCACACTAAACCCAAAGCCAAGCCCACATTGAATTATAATCAATCGCGTAAATGATCGATTGTGGGCTACACCGTTATTTAAACAATCGAATTCCCTTTTACTTAAATGGAGCTATCATGCAAAAGCTTTAATTTTACAATCATGAATAGTTCGAGTATTATAACCAAATATAAATCAGCCACGTCATAGCACCATATGCGGCTATTAGCCACGTCATAGCACCATATGCGGCTATTAGCCACGTCATAGCACCATATGCGGCTATTAGCCACGTCATAGCACCATATGCGGCTATTGAAGCTCAAGATCAACATGCAGATCTGCGCAGTCTGGTCAAGAGCTACCTTGTCCTTTTATGAGACAACAAATCCGGGCTCGGTTGCGCGACTGCGTACAGTAAGATTTTTAAGAAGGCAAACTGATTGTCTATTTCATGTTAAGTTTATCCGACCATTATTATGATTTAACAAATATTATGTATGCCTTTTCTTGAATATTTCTTTAATAAGTGAATCGTTGCCTAGACTATTTGTCTGCGGAAAATAATATATTTTTTCCGACTCATATACCATCCAAATTGGCGTGATATATGTCTTTATATGTATAATAGAAGACCTGTACGTTAGCATCAGTTGTTTTTCTTACTTTCGTACAGGGCTTCAAAGTGATTGTATAGCGTATCGATCGTTATTTGTGACGGGCCTGTATTATTGTGTTTATAATGCTAACTTAAACATTTGTTCAAATATTTACTTCGTTTTCTAGCTTCCTTATCATATTTTTTCTTAAGGCATGACAAGCCTGCTTTCTTCGCTACACGTTTGGATTTCTTGTTTTATTTATTTATAATTCATGTCTCGCACAGAAGAATTGCTTGTTAAATTACGATTGTGTCACTTTTATGTTAGACTCGGAAGGATTTTATTTGCTTTTATGTCTATCAAATAATTCGAGCACTGTGTTACGTAAAAGATCGGTAAACACATGTTTTGTATGGAAATAGCATTGTAAATGCGAGTAACAGGGCAGCTGATTCAGTATTGGACTTTAATCATAAATTCATTTTTAGAATTAATATGCCTTTTCGCGTGTTATGGCATCATAAGTCAAATTGGAGCGACGATTTCTAAATTAAAAAGTAAAGACAATTGTTTCACTGCTCAATGCTTAAGATACAACAGAATTAAAACTTTTGAAAAAAGTTGTACTCATTTACTAAAGCATAATTATCAGCTTACTACCTTCCTGCTTACATGAATGGATCTACTGTTCTTTATGTCGATAAACTACCCGTAAGTGTTCTATATATGAGTATAACTATTGAATTAAAAAAGCACTCGATGCAAAAAACAATATACTCAAAACATTAGGTATACGTCGCTTAGCAGTATTGTGGCGTTGATAAACGTAATGAGCGATCTTCAACAGAGTGCAAAAAGGATCAATATACCTGAGAGGTAATCCAGTATTGATACGATAGCACTAGAGCTCCCCAAAATGTTATATACGACCGTATCAAATTCTTATTTTAAAGTTGCTTAGATAAAGTGGTATCGAGTATTTGATTAAGCTGAAGAATACAAGTTATAAAAAGGTAATATAAAACATGCTAGGAAAATGCAAACATTATTTTCGATTTCCGCCTGAAAAACTCAGTCATGACCATTAGACATGAATACTATCTGGGAATCCCATATATCGATGACTTATATTTAAAACAAAGAATGTCTAGCTTTGAACGTTCTTTTTTTAAAATACAAATTCCATTATTTGAATTCGTCCACATGTGTGTGATCTTCAATATAAAGTCAGTGTCTAGGTAATGAAATTAAACGGTGATATTTAAATTGTATGAAGCCATCCATTGTAGACAAAGTGATTATTTGAAAATATTATTATGTCACGCTAAATTGCACTTTTACGTCAATAACATTAAGGTATAAGAACAACGAATGTTCGAGTAGATATCCGATTTTGTTTGACACTATATTGAACAATATAAGTTTACTTATGTAGTGTCTATTATGTTAACTCAGGATATACGTTTCCATTAAATATTTTTCAGTAAAATCACATTTATTTCAGATGTTCGATTCTAACATGAATCTGCAAATGCTTTGGAATTATATGAATACTATATTTTACTCTTTTTTCGTCACTTTTTTAGGCGTCTTTGATTTTGTATGCAGCGGTTGTGATCAAGTCGGTCATCAGGATACTTTGATATGCTAATGACACTTCGAAAACAACAAAAGCCGCACCCGAGAGGTAGGTCTCTCATTTTTCGCGTTTATATCCAAATATTAGTTTCCGACACGGGGCATGGTGGAGTTGATCAATGGTATACTAGTGTGTATTAGGAAGAAAAAAAAATATCGCTTGTGAATGGTAGAATTTCGCTACAAAGGAGAAAATTCCACGGGACAACATATTTTTTTTAATGTTGCAACAAAAGATTTCTGTTCCAGCATATCGGCCAGTTACTGTGCTTCAAATACAGATATTGATATAAGTTCAATGAACGCATTATGTTGCAGACACTTTGCGTAACGAAAAGGACTCGTCGGATAACGGAGACTTTCAAAAAGTTTTACACTCTGATAGCCGAATGCATTGCAAATATTGTTTTTTATAACCATCATATCATACATCTCAAGTACGAATCCGGCCTTCTCAAGCGAGACACGAGGACGATCTATGCATAATTTAATACAAAACATATGAAATAATACCAGTGGTGCTGTTCGTTTTCAAAAATCGTATTACCACTTAACATCTTTCTAGACATAAACTGGGATCATTTCAATTTTAAATCAGAATTAAATGCTTATTTCTTACAAAATATGTTACAAGTGACGACCGGAATGAATAGTCTACAGAAGAAACTTGGTTAACTTACAAGCATAATTATTTCAAAGACCTCGGCAAAATGTGTTCATATAATCGTCCTCATCAGATATGATTAGTTTTATAATAAGTGTCCACTTTAATGTAAAGTTGTTTCCCTATTTTTTCAATGCAGCG
>NW_026273332.1:495000-505569 GCF_020536995.1 Dreissena polymorpha | reverse complement strand
ACGTAATTTCGCAGCGAAGTGTCACGCTTATAAACAGCGACATGTATTTTTTTTATCAAATCATTTACAAATGAATTCACAATAAAATAAGTATAAATTTTAACTATGAGTTCATCAAAATGACCAGGGACAAATGATAATGATGTCGGGATTTGCATCATTTAGCGGAATCCTGGTGCTTCCAAACTGCAAGAGAGTGCTAACAAAAGCGTCTATTCTTCTAGTTGTTCTTGATGTAACAAAACAATTATACATGGTCGTCGTAACATGCTAGACTATTGCTCTAATTTGGCCTATGTTTACAATAAACTTACTTACTTTCTTGTACAATAAGGGAATTCACCATAGACAAATAAAACATTGTTCACGTTTAAATATATCTTTATATGCAGAAATCTGCAAATGCAACCGAGTTCACCAACGGCTATTATTGTATCGTGTTCTGAGAAAACTGGGCATAATGCATGTGCGAAAAGTGTCGTCCCAGATTAGCTTGTAAAGTTCGCACAGGCTAATCAGGGACGACACTTTCCGCAAAAAATTGATTTTTGCTTAGAAGGGACTTCATTTTAACAAAAAATGTCATACAAGCGGAAAGTGTCGTCCCTGATTAGCCTGTGCGAACTGCACAGGCTAATATGGGACGATACTTTAAGCACTTGCATTATGCCCATTTTTCTCAGAACACGACACATTTGATAAACTGCTCCGGTTCATTTCGACAGCAGTAATGTACATAGAGTACATGACGTAGCGTGCGACAAAGAAGAAAGTTTATTGAGTTCTCATTGAATAAAATGATATGATGGCATAAGGGTCTTTATTTAACTATGCTAAAATAATTATCAAAGACCCTAAATGCAAACTCGTCAATTATTGAATTAAATAGATTATTTATGGATTTTAAAGGATTATTAAAGGAAAGATACTAGTTCGAACGTGTTTTGTTTTTTGGGTGTACTTTTGTTGTTCCCTGTTCTCGGAGACACGATTTTAACATGGGCGCCATTGATGATCGGGTCACACACGGCATACCCATAACATATATAGATGCTGTATTAACAATAATACTTGTTCGGGTAAAAATTAAAATATGCACGAAGAAGTAAAAAGCAGACGGCAATCGTTATATGTTAATATGGATTTAAAGTTGTACTCAATTTGAACAAAACACACATTGTTTCTCATTTTGTAAAAAACATTCAAAATAAGTATTCACATATACATATTTTGGTTAAAATAGTACATTGTGTTTCGTTAATTCAGAATGATGCAGTTATTGATAACCATGCATTAATTATGCTTAGGTTCAAACACTTTTAACAATGTTAAATATTATATTGTTAATTGCTTACTTCGATTTGACGTATTATTTATTATCATTTGGTAAAACTTTCAATTTCAAGTGAAGATAGCTTTGTGTCTTATCATGAATAAAAGTATTTGTAAGCTTAATTATTGAACCCAATAGTACTCGATGAGACTTTACAGCCGATTTAAGTGCTTACTTTTGCATCATATATTGCCAAGGTCAAGGTAATTGGGAAGTTCGTATCGTTCTCCGATGTAGCTTAACAATTATATCAAGGATTGAAACCAGTTTCCTTCATATCAACCAATGATAAACGGTTTTGTATCCTTGGCGTCACTTAACTCAATTCATGATTTGACCGAGTCAAGAAAAAGCACTTAGAGCTCGTTACTTCACCAGCACAGACTCGGCTCGACTGGTTGGTAATGAACCGTTCTATCTTATCGTTAAACCATATATCGATGAAAAATTAACCGATAACAGCCAATATGTTGTACAGATTCGTTTTCATTTCAAACAATACATATATATTTTAATATCTCTGTGTGTTGTTGGACACGATGACCGCCAGTTTCGGAAATGTGACCAGTCCTTATAATATGTTATCGAAAATGTCCGAGGACCGACGTATCGTGCATGGGTTGCTGTTCAAAATTTAAAAAAATCGTTATGCATAAGAGTCACGAACATACATTGTTTATAATATTTTGTTAATGTTTTCGTTACATTCGCAGCAATCCAGTGGTCATCGTCAAAACAGGTATTTGTTTAGATAAATGAAGCCCAAGTATAACTGCTCCTACCTTGCCTTTTAATAATACATCAGCGGCTTGAATGTGACTTGAATAAAATACATTATTTGATTATAAAATGTCTTTGTCTGTAATTATTGGCTGTACTCTGAATCTGGTTCGTTGCATTTAAAAGACATTTGGTGTTATTTTAATATATTCATTTCTGAATATAAGTAGTTTACCTTGATAAATATTTCTAACAATGCCCTACTAGTGTGAGATATAATGATACACGAGTGGCATGGGTGTTTAAACATTAAATTGCCGATTCCGAGTTTTCATGTTGCCTTAATAGCGGATACATTGGTAATACTAAGGATCACGTTTAATTTAATTTTGATGCAGTGTCATGTCTAGTATCTCCCATACTGACGTTTGGTACCCCGTTTTGGGCATTAGTTTAGTTCGACAATTGTGCTTAGGTTGAGTTAAATTACATAACAATTTGTATTCTTATAGCATCGAAAGTTGCATTCAATTACCAATATAAGTTTTTTTGAAAAATTGTGACAAAATATTCGCGATCCCTACTACACTTAGCTATAATGATCCCTATCATATACAATACAAGACGAATGGCCCAATCATTAACGGGTTGAAAGACCATGGCTGTTTAGTTGTTCACGATTTCATAGTATTTTGTAGTCTGTCATAATTAGAAGTATTAAGAAACGTTTTGAACGTTTACACATACTGTTTCATTGCGGCAATCAATTATTAATAAATTACTGAATTATTTTATCGGGATGACAATGTTTAAGGTTAAACAATTGATGTTTACGCATTGCGTTTTGCAAATTGGAAATTAGCCGACACACGCCATGTGTTTTTACCTACAAAGGCATTTTTAATCTGTTTTATATCGTTTCCCGGAAGAAAATACAAATATTTAACAAATGTGTCTATACTTTTGCCCTTTAACTCGACGAATCGTTTGAGTTTTGCATGTTAAATATCGATATTGCTAGTTAATCGCTTGCGATCATCTAACGTTTCCTGAAAATTTGGCTGTAGCGATAGAAAGCTACTATTCATCAAACTAAGTAGTACGGTTTAATCATCTATACGTCATAGTCATGCTGTATAGTCAATTATAGGCTAGTTTGCAGTACTTATGGGCATTTCAAGCAAGCGCAAATAACAAACAGTTGAGCCGATACATGTGCCTCTATCTAAAAACACATGTTTTTTAATAGCACGCGCTTCAATTCTATGCAGCCAAATGCATATTCTTCTTAGGTCTGATCAATTTCTATCACAATTAATGTAAAAATCACGAAATAAATAACTAAAATATATGGGCGCACAATTTAATGGGAACTGTTCAGGTTTAGGTAAATTGTGAAAATTTAAAAACAAGATTCACATTTGCACATGTTTGGTGTAGTTATTTATTTGCGATTATACAATTATAATAACGAATTATGAAATTCTAAAATACTCATTACTTGCATCATTTGATGATTTAAAAACCTGAAAATTATATAGCTTTACAAACGCAAAACGATTGAATGTTTCGGGTTTTTTATGTGTTATCATTATATGTTGGCACCAAGCGTGAACTGCTAAGAAACAGTATACAATACATTTACAACTACAATAGTAAATAGCCGATTGGTTTTAGCGAAATACTTTTACTCCAAAGGTTTTTGGTTGGTGGACAGGCGTTAATATATTGTATTTTGGATTTATTCTTGACAACTTTATATCCGATATTTACATTATACATTTTAAGCATTTCAAAACATTCTTAAATCTGTGAAAAAGTGTTAAGATGTCATTCATCTATGATATATAATTGCAATTGTAAGTGACGAAATAAAACATAACTATGACTTGAAACTAATCGTTCACTGCCGGTGATAAAGTTTGGTATTAGAACCTACACAGAGAGATTGGTCTCAATAGAAAGTTGGTTCAACAGTGGATTTGGCAATATTTGGTCATGTTAAATGAAAGTGATGTTTTAAATCAATATCAGATTAACCACAGACACATCCTAAAAGTGTTCACAATGACAAGTTAAATATGTATTTATATTGGAAACATTATTGTTGCTGTAGATAATATTAACACATCATTGTATGTCATACATAAACATGTCTGCATTGTTGCATAATCACTTGTTCTTTATAATCCATGATAAATTGAATTGATCAATAAACATTTTTTTGATAACCACTTTCTCGTAAAATTGTTAAAACCAATTGAAATAATACACTAGTTGACAGTGTGATGACATAGTAGTAAAGTCTCCTATTTTCTTTTAAATATGAATTGTTTATTTAATTTAGTGTTTGTCTAATATATAACATATTTGATATGTCAGATATTACAGTCACTGAATAGTTAAAATGTTGTAATTTCATTAACAATTGGCCTTTTTTTAATTGGATGCATTATGTTTTCTTTAATCGGATATTGTAATCAATTAAAGTCACACACACACATATAATATCCCACCTTACACTTGTTGATTCACTTAATGATTGATGCAAATAACCCGAAATGTTTATTGATGAACATGAATATTGTTGTTCAAGTTTCATTCAAAGCGAAGCTGGTCACGTTGTTGACAGTTATTGACTACACGAAACTGAATATAGCCGTTTTACTGGATACATAAGAAAACGGAAACAATGTTTGAATGTTTCATTACGTTGCTTGTTAATTGCAGATAAAGATCATTTAAGAAAGAAACTGTGTGTAGCATTTGTATACATCGATAGAGGCCTTCAAAATTTAAACACCTTTGAATGTTAAGTGAAAGATATCCATGTTTTATATCCTCACCTGTAGTTGTATCTGTATTTTTGGACATACACAAACAAAAACGCCGTATATAAATTGGTTATATTTTGCCAAATAACTGATTAGCTGTAGCTCCTAGTAATAATCTAAATATAAGTAAACGGCTTCTCATCGGCTGGCCTACATGCTTGGTTGCTAAGGTATGTTACGCGTGAGATTTTTCTATTAATACTAGTTAGATAGATAACTTTTACATTAGTATTCAAATAGTATTACTTTTTTCACATAGAATTGACTAAAAACTAATTTATTACACTCTTAAACAAGCACACAATTATAAGGGAATCATAACTTAAATGACCTACTTTCAGTGTAGATTCAGTATCATGCGAAGGATCGTCATTATACTTGGTAATACAAAGCAAATAAAAAAAAAGTGGTAAAACTTAAACATTAAACAGTATTACATTTTCATACATTTTCAATGGTTATTTAAAGTCCTCATTTAACTCAAAGAGGGTTGGTTAGAACCGATGAGAGTCAAAATATAATCTCTTGTCATGCAAATATATTTGCTATAGGCATTGAAAACTTACCTTTTAAACTCGGAGAGGCTTTATAAAATTGTGATTGTTAGACGATCAGATTCCGATTGTTTAATTGCCAACTGAAAATGCTGTCGCCATTAAATTTAATTTGAAAACGAAAGAACAAACATGCAAATGACGCTTAAAATGAGCGGTAATATAAACATCCAATTGCGACCAATGCATATAGGAGAGACCAAAGCTAAGGCAATCCCCTTCGCTATTTATAACTGTAAGTATTGTGTTGTAATATGTATCGAGTTCGCATATCCAAGCTTGCAATATAAATCGGTTTTCATTATTTTGTTATACAATGCCATGTAGGTATAATATATAAGTAAATATAATAGTATTTTCGCAGGTTAGTTTTTATAAAACCAACGTATAATAACAATTTGTTTCAATATAAATATTCTTAAGCACTAAAACATTTTGCGGTATTTTCTTGTGTCCGCTGGGTGTGATGTTTACATCATTCATAACGTCATTCATGTCTGCTCGTTTTGTCATTACCGGCTTAGGTAATACTGAGAAGTACCCTGTGAACACTTAAAAATACTTCAAAGTACCTGGAGTACGGAACGTATATAAAATAAATCACCGGAATATGGCCATGTGCTTTGAGCACATTTTCCGAAGAAGGGGCATATTGTTGTAAGGTTAAACGTTACTTACCCTAACCCTTAAACCACACGGAAACTAGCATCGGGCCCGACACGGGTTCCCTGTCTTAAACAGTGTACCGACTTTTTACATAATGCGTATAAAAAAGTGTATAATCGATGACTTTCTCTGCACGGAGAAACATTGACAACTGTGCATGTAAAATAATCCAGAACACACTCAAATTATGAATCTAACACTGTTATCAAATATTAATGTTGGTTGAAATTAAAAACCGCTAACATGTTTCAATAGGCAAGACATTTGTCTATAATAATAATAATAATGATAATAATAATAATAATAATAATAATAATAATAATAATAATAATAATAATAATAATAGTAATAATAATAATAATAATAATAATAATATAATAATTGTTTATTTGGCAAATTCAGTTTATATAGGTTGGAATACGAATTTTTAGCTATCCGTTAAACACCACATCGTTAAAATACATGGTGGTCTTTATACTTGGAGATTAAATATGACGTAGTGAATAGAAATGAATTGTTGCTGTTATGCTTTTAAATGTAGTCGATAGTTCAAAATGTATCTGTTTTCAATAAATGCTCTTTCCAATACAAACAACATAAATTCATGATCGATTCTTAAAAAGATTCAGTTTATATCAGACCGTCAACATTGCCCATTGCAACACAATATATATTATTTACAGTTATAACGTGTACACTTTTAAATACCTGCTATAGTTATTGATACTATTAAACCGTTTTTGAAAAACAACGCACGACTCAATAACCACTGTAAAATCAAATAACAGTAAAAACAAATAATAATGACATCTTCGTTTGAATGTGTGAATCATGACACTACATGTGTCTTTCTAATGAAATCGAAAGTAATTTATTCGGATTTTACGGGACATTCCTATAACGGATAGTTGTATGAGTTGGTCCGATTCACTTTTACAAATACTTATTTTTGCTACTTACTTTCTCATATGCATTATAATAGTTGAAGTACTTACAATGAAAGGAAGATAATGCCCTTCTCAATTGAATTGAGCTTTCTTTGTTGAATAAAACACATCATGATAATCCGTTGATGTACTTTGTAAGATATATAATACAAGTTTAATACTAGACATTACAAGACAGATACGTACCATCTTAATTGAATAAACCCATGTTTGTAAAATATAACACAGTTTAGCGTTTTTTATATAAAATAGTTGACGGAACTGTTACGTCAGTTTCGGCTCATGCTTTCATCACTAAATCAAAAGTAGTGCCTATTTCTGAATGTTACTTTCCTCCTCACGTTTAAAAGGCATTAAGCGGTCGCTAATTTCCTCGTGTGGCTATTTCCTTTATCATAAGTGTGCCTGCACTATTTTGGGGCATATCATTGGAAACTACGTTAAAATATTAACTGTTCGGGTGCGTTTATCGAAGTACTATGCTTGTATCGAAATCTAACGGCCGACAACCTGTTTACCGAGTGTGATTGCATTTTGGGCGATTTTGTTAGAAGCTGCATTACACATATGTGGTTGTAAAATGTGAAATGTAATATATATTTATTTCACAATCTTAAATAAAGAAAAGGCAGGGCAAATGCATACAAAGATTGGACCATACGGGATTCGGATTTAATGTAAACTAATCCAATTTGCGGTAGCATTTCGTAAATATTTGAACGCATGACTATTTATTTTGTATGTTAGTCCCTTCAGGTCAAATTTGCTGACTGTAGCTCTATTGCATTCACAGTTATTGTACGCGTCTATTTGTACGGTTATATAGACAAACTTTGAATACATTTTATATAATATTTGTATATGATAATGCTTTTACATATTAAACCTTTGTGTCAACACATGATTTAGTCTTATCAACATAATTGGCATGTCTCCTGAAATAAATAATGTAAATTATTGTAATTAAAATGAACTATTTATCATTCAATTATTTTATTGAATGTATTTGGTTCGTCCACACAAACATGACTTTAAGTAAGGTGTTCTACTTCATTAAGTTCCAAACACTCGCTTCAATACACACAGGCGGAATAATAGAACCAATATTTTAGCAGGCTCGGGTTCGCTCATCTTGAATATGGGAACATCTCGTGACATCAACGAGTTTTAAGCAGATGTCTGGAGAGAAAACAACGAAGCGCAACACAATTGGATGACAACGACTGATATCCCGGTAATGAAACTACAAATTAAATTGGCACATTGCCCTTAATTACACAGGCCTTTATATGAATTATTCACGACTTAAATGATCGCAGTTGTTGGTTTTCGAATAACGATGACAATTTGGGTAAACAAACAGACAGACAATTACTCAATGAATGAGGAGTCGAAAAACAGTTCATTGATTAATTGTAGTCATTACCGGCAACAATTGTTAATGATCCTTGATACATTTGCTTTCTTACTATTACATGTTTAAATGAATGAAACAAAACATATAGTTAATCGGGACAATAGCCGGCTTAAACGTGTCAAAAAGGACGTACATTAGTCTAAGCTCGCATAACCTACTAGATAAAGTACACTTCATTAGGACATTGTATTTGTGTAATTAAGTTTGCCATAACATGAACGAATCAGAAATATGAAGTATCGACAGCATGTATGAAAGGTGATTATTTCCACTGTGATAGGTACCCCTGTATATAGAGGTGTGATGATATGTACTTTATTTTGACGCGTGAGCATAAAGGTAACTTTAGGTGCTGGTGAACAACAAAATATTCGTATGCTCTTATGAGTTACTTATTATTTCGAAATTTGCAATTTCATGTTAATTTACAGAACATAAACAAACTTGTTTTTAACAAAAGAGCATCACATTTATACTTTAACCTTAAAAGCACCCACATGTTGCGTCCAACACACCACACATACATTTAATAATGATTCGACATTATTGTTTTGAAGTCCGCCTGGCAATTAATTTTTTTTTTCGTCAAACGGAATGTATGTCGGCCTTTCAAATAATCCAACAATTAAATAATTGACCATGAATTTTACCGGATTGTTCTTGAACTCGACACACTATCTGTATTATCATATAGGTTTGCAGTCATCTACATTAACGGATTGGTAAGTGAGCGGAAAACAATCAGGACAGACGGGCACAAACAGGAACCTACAGGCGGACGAGCTGATTGACGATCATAGTGATTTTTATATAATCAACCCTATTGATTGTTGTGGTATTGCAACATTCAAAATTACAATTGAAATCTAAATGCAATACGTAAATACTTGTCTTGTGTCAATTCCAAGCTTTCTTTATCACAGTAGTTCTGCCTCTAAAAAAGGTAACATAGTGTTGCTTTTAGAGAGGCGTTTTAATTTCGAGCTTGAAATGTCAAAATAGCATGGCCTTATAATAAGTTATTCGTTTGAATGGCCGTATTTAATAGAAAGTGTGGGGGTTTAAGCTAGTCTATTGCGTTACTCAAACAGAAGTGTATTTTCAAAATGATACATATTCATATTTATAGGTGCTAGTTTTCGGTATTTCATAAACAAACTGCCAAAAATAAAAATAATATGTATCTATTAAGTTGTTGTTGTTGTGTTTTGCCGAAAAAATCTGTGTTTCCATAAACCACAGTAATAACGCTAGTATTCGATTTTGTACGAGCGCCATGGAAACAACAAATACCTTTCACTTTATCTTGTCAGTACAACTTTAAATTTCAAAAAGCTCTCTTTAACGAACCAAACGGTTTCACAAAACGAAAACATCATTACGTACATAGACGCATGATGAAGTGTTAAGTTTCGCAAGTGCTTCAGACAACATTTACTTTCTCTTGAAGAAATAAAATTATGAGTAGAATAGCCGACTTAAATCTTCCGTATTAAAGAGAACACTCATAACTCTCATATATTGTTCAGGCATGTATCTAAATGGAAACACTTGAACGCAATCTACATAACACCATTAATCCTTCGAGGACAAAAATACGTTTTGTAAAAATAAACCACAATATATTAAACTACACGCCTTATTGATTGTATAATAGTTGACTTCATAATCTTAATTTAACTATTGCTCCTCATCTCACTAAAATCTGTGAAACCTTGAAATAAATACGAAAGTAATATTATATAAGTGTTTATGAACGTTATGAGGTGTGATAAAATACTTAGATTGCTTTCCGTCGGCATTTTAAATGTTGTCAAAAATATTATGTCCCTTTTACAATGTTGGAGTATTCCATGAAGTCGACCACGTAACTCATTTGAAACAAATTGCATAGGCAATTTCAAGCTTTATGATATGGACACATGAACACATAGGTAATGGTCAACAGCAAAACTTTTCAAGAATCTAACTAAAGTATTATTTGGTGTGCTGCAAGACGAACCAGCTTAAGACCGAAATCATGCAATCGCTACAAAATCATTACCGATAAGTGCTGGTGAGTGGTGGTGGTGGTGATGATGATGATGATGGTGAGTGG
>NW_026273332.1:477500-490000 GCF_020536995.1 Dreissena polymorpha | reverse complement strand
TGATGATGATATGATGATATGATGGTATGATGCTGATGATGCTGATGATGATGCTGATGATGCTGATGGTGATGATGGTGATGATGATGATGATGATGATGATGATGATGATGATGATGATGATGATGATGATGATGATGATGATGATGATGATACTGATGATACTGATGATAACGATGATGATGATGATGATGATGATGATGATGATGATGATGATGATGATGATGATGATGATGATGATGATGATGATGATGATGATGATGATGATGATAATGATGATGGTGATGATGATGATTATACTGATGCTGAGACTGATGATGCTGCGACTGCTGTTACTGATGCAGCTGCTGCTGATGATGATAGTGATGATGGTGATGATGGTGATGATGGTGATGATGATGATGATGATGATGATGATGATGATGATGATGATGATGATGATGATGATGATGATGATGATGATGATGATGATGATGATGATGATGATGATGATGATGATGATGATGATGATGATGATGATGATGATGATGATGATGATGATGATGATGATGATGATGATGATGATGATGATGATGATGATGATGATGATGATGATGATAATGATAATGATGATGAGTATCATGATGAGGAGGAGGATGAGGATGATGAGGATGATGAGGATGATGTTGATGAGGATGCAATAACTAGTTTGATGATCCTTCTATATTATAAAATGTGCTTATTTAGGCGAAGAAAGTGATAAAAAAAGCAAAAACACACGACTGCATGCATTTTTCAAGGTTCAATATACAAGTGAATGCATCATTATTCTCGCTTAATTACTGGATAAACATCCGCCACATGTTGGGAACTTGGGGGTACTTTGGGTCACTAATGTTTATGACACCCGTTTGGGTTACTTTAAAAGGTTAACAAATGATAATCAAACGGTGTTAACTTGTTTTAAAAGAAGTAATTCACCTAAATATTGTTCGTGTATATTCATGTTTGACACATTGATTTCATAACTAAATGCTTTATAACCGAAAAGAATAACAATCTTATGTGTTTTTAATGATATTTATTATAAGTAATACAACTGAGTTAAATGTTTTGAATATTTAAATGATTGTGGAAATTACAGTAATTTGCAACATAATTTGTATAGATCAGCGTTATGTCAACCACCTTTTGCAAACCAGTGGGAGAAGTCTGTTTGCAAATAGCATGTGCTTTTGATTTTCATTTTCATATTCTTTTTTTTCCTAAAAAGGTACCTTTACAATAAAAAAAAATATTTTTTGCAATTTCAAACTGAATCATACGATATTTGCTCTTAATTTTCGTTTTTTTACAAGAAACTTTCTTGTACATAAAGTCAAAACAACAACAGTTATTAGCATTCAAGCATATGAACATTGATTTTGCTAAAACAGATAAACACATGTAGCGCATAAACTCAAATACATGAATATAAGGAAGTGTCTATATCGAGTTGAAACAGTTATAATAGGGATTAACGAATGAAACGGACTCGGGTGTGGCTCAATAAGCCCCAGGCTTTCTATACAATCAAGCTAAAAAATATCGGTTGTAATTAATATAAATATTCGTTGTATAAAATATCCTGATTTAACAACTTACAGAGAATCATGAATAAAATAAATCTATTTAGCTGTTTATTGTATACTGTAATGTTTTACAACATGTTATCATTTGCGCTTCTAGAGTCGTTAAGCACCGCGACGTATATTCACACGTGTACTGATACCCCAACTGTTCCTGAAAAACGCTTTCCTCGATATGACATATACCGACTCGGCAGTAATCATGTGTATTTGACGAGATTTGACAAACTGCTACGCCCCAAAAAACGGCGGCCCAAATCAAAAGATGATGTTCTAATTCTGGCATAACGAAAGATCCGCCAGGAAAATACAATTGACCAATTAAAAAACACAAATGTTTCAATCGGACATTTCAGTACGGAGTTCTCACCAATGAAATAAATGACGATTAGTTGAAGCTGGATGCCGAAAGCAAGAATTATATTTCATTTTAAGAGATGAATACATAATAATATATAACAGAAATGAAATTTTGAAAAAAAATGTAAAGGAGGTAATCATAACTTATCTAAACATTTAGACATAATTGATCAATCGATTCTTTCATTAATTAATCTTATATAAGGGGTCTCACGGCCTCTGTCAAGACGTAAATACTGTAAATAAATTAATTAAATGTATTTAATAAAGTTGCTATAATTGCGAATCGGATGTTCATATTTTTTTAATGTCTTAGTTTGTCCTGTATTCGCGAACAAATTAAGTCATTGGTGGTATCATTTCCTCCTCATGATAAGCTTGCATCGTTTTGAAAAAAAATTACATAGTTTTCATGATAACAGAAAACAATATTGGATATCTTATTTCTCGTAGATTTAAGGTGGTATAATGTTCTTGAAGAGGTCCGTGTAAACAAATACCCATGTATTATTTATACAGCAGCCTTTAATACTGATTGTGCATGTATAGGCATGTCAGGTTTTCTTTTACAGCGTTATTTTTGCATGCATACGAACCTTGTTTCTTTGAATTACCAAATAAATGATACGATATTTATTTAAAAAAACACGAACTATTATGTGATGATTTTATAGACAACAGAAACTATTCAAACCTTCAAATATATTAGATAACATTGCTTCGCTTCCTTTTATTGTTCAGGGACGATAGGTCCCTGTAGGGACCATAGGTCCCTGTATTGTTCTTCAGTCGTCGCGCGCGAGCATTCAGGGGCGGTTATCAGGGAGTTATTGATTTCTGGGATTGTCCATATGGCGTGCTTTAAATCTATAAATAGGACGTATCTAAATATAGTGCACATAAGCCCCGCCTTTTCATCGGTTTTCATCGCTAGGCATGCGCAATGGAATTAGCGCAAACAAACGCAAAACAAACGCTTAAAAACGAGTTAAAACGGTTAAAAACGCAATCGCTAAAAGTCGCAACCTTGCGGAACACAATCGCTAACTCTACTGAACTGTTATGCATTGTTGCATAATCACTTGTTCTTTATAATCCATGATAAATTGAATTGATCAATTAACATGTTAAAAGCAATTGAAATAATACAATAGTTGATAGTGAGATAAAATAGTAGTGAAGTCTCCATATTTTCCTTTAAATATGGATTGTTTATTTAATTTAGTGTTTGTCTAATATATAACATATTTGATATGACTGCAAGATATTACATTGACTGAATAGTTAAAATGTTGTAATCTCAATTACAATTGACCTTTTTTGAATTGGATGCATTATGTTTTCTTTAATCGGATATTGTAATCAATTAAATTCACACACACATATATAATATCCCACCTTACACTTTTTCAGTTACTTAATGATTGATGCAAAGAACCCGAAATGTTTATTGATACACATGACTACTGTTGTTCAAGTTTCATTCAAAGCGAAGCTGGTCACTTTGTTGACAGTTATTGACTTCACGAAACTGAATATAACCGTTTAACTGGATACATAAGAAAACGGAAACAATGTTTGAATGTTTCATTACGTTGCTTGTTAATTACAGATAAAGATTATTTAAGAAAGAAACTGTGTGTAGCATTTGTATACATCGATCGAGGCCTTCATAATTAAAACACCTTTGAATGTTAAGTGAAAAACACCCATGTTTTATATCCTCACCTGTAGTTGTATCTGTATTTTTGGACATACACAAACAAAAACGCCGTATATAAATTGGCTATATTTTGCCAAATAACTGATTAGCTGTAGCTCCTAGTAATAATCTATATAAAGTAAACGGCTTCTCATCGGCTGACCTACATGCTTGGTTGCTAAGGTATGTTACGCGTGAGATTGTTCTATAAATACTAGTTTGATGGATATTTTTACATAAGTATTCAAATAGTTTTACTTGTGTCACATAGAATTGACTTACAACAATTTTGTACACTCTTAAACAAGCACAAACTTATAAGTGAATCATATAATTCCAGGAGAAAATGATCTATTTTCAGTGTATATTCAGTATCATGCGAAGGATCGTCATTATAATTGGTAATACAAAGCAAATAAATAAACAGTTGTAAAACTTAAACATTAAACAGTATTACATGTCCATACATTTTCCATGGTTATCAAAAGTCCTCATTAAACCCAAAGACCGTTGGGTTGGTTAGGACCGATGAAAGTCAAACTATAATCTCTTGTCATGCAAATATATTTGCTATAGGCAAATTAGACAATTGTGATTGTTAGACGATCAGATTCCGATTGTATAGTTGCCAACTGAAATGCTGTCGCCATTAAATTTAATTTGAAAACGAAAGAACAAACATGCAAATGACGCTTAAAATAAATGAGCGGTAATATAAATAAGTAAAGAAAAGGTTCGCTTACACACTTCCGAATAAACACAATTTTCGAAACGTCCAATTGCGACCAATGCATATAGGAGAGATCAAATTTAAAGCATACCCTTTTGCTATTTATAACTGTAAGTATTGTGTTGTAATAGGTATCGAGTTCGCATATCCATGCTTGCACTATAAATCGGTTTTCATTATTTGTTATACAATGCCATGTAGGTATAATATATATGTAAATATAAAAGTATTTTCGCAGCTTAGTTTGTATTACCCCAATGTATAATAACGATTAATTTCAATATAAATATTATTAACCACTCAAACATTGTGCGGTATCTTCTTGTGCCCGCTGGGTGTGATGTTTACATCATTAATAACGTCATTCATGTCGTTTTGTCATTACCGGCTTAGGTAATACTATAAAGTACCCGGTGTAAACTTAAAAATATGTCAAAGTACCTGGAGTACGGAACTTATATTACAAAATACACCGGAATATGATCATGTGTCTTTGAGCACATTTTCCGTAGCAGGGGTATATTGTTGTAAGGTTAAACGTAACTAACCCTAACCCTTAAACCACACGGAAACTAGCATCGGGTCCGACACGGGTTTCCTGTTTTAAACAGTGTACCGACTTTTTACATCATGCGTATCAAACAGTGTATAATCGATGACTTTCTCTTCACGGAGAAACATTGACAACAGTGCATGTAAAATTATCCAGAACATACTCAAATTATGAAACTAACACTGTTATCAAATATTAGTGTTGGTTATAATTACAAACCGCTAACATGTTTCAATAAGCAATACATTTGTCTATAATAATAATAATAATAATAATAATAATAGTGATAATAATATAATAATTGTTTATCTGGTAAATTTAGTTTATATAGGTTGAAATACGAAATTTTAGCTATTCGTTAAACACCAAATCGTTAAAATACATGGTGGTCTTAATACATGGAGATTAAAGATGACATAGTAAATAGAGGTGAATTGTTGTTGTTATGCATTTAAATGAAGTCGATAGTTCAAAATGTATCCGTTTTCAATAAATGCTCTTTCCAAAACATAAATTCATGATCGATTCTTACAAAGATTCAGTTTATATCTAACCGTCAACATTGTCCATTGCAACACAATGTATATTATTTACAGTTATAACGTGTACACTATTTAATACCTGCTATAGAAATTATACTATTAAAACTTTTTTGAAAAACAACGCACGACTCAATAACAAATTATATTAAGTGTATAATCAAATAACAGTAAAAACAAATAACAATAATGACATATTCGTTTCAATGTGTGAATCATGACACTACATGTATGTTTCTAATGAAATCGAAAGTAATTTATTCGGATTTTACGGGACTTTCCTATAACGGATAGTTGTTTGAGTTGGTTCGATTCACTTTTACAAATACTTATTTTTGCTACTTACTGTATCATATGTATTATTATAGTGGAATAATTTACAATGAAAGGAAGATGATGCCCTCCTCAATTGAATTGAGCTTTCTTTGTTGAATAAAACACATCATGATGATCCGTTGATGTTCTCGAGTGAAATCGAATGTAGATTGATACGGAAGTTAAGTACAATTGTTTGGGTTCATCCGTCTTACTTAAGTTGTGTTGCTGGCTACTTTGTAAGATATATAATACAAGTTTAATACTATACATGACAAGACAGATACGTACCATCCTAATTGAATAAACCCATGTCGAAGATATAACAAAATATAGCGTTTTTTTACATACAATAGTTGACGGAACTGTTACGTCAGTTTCGTCGCATGCTTTCATCACTAAATCAAAAGTAGTGCCTATTTCTGAATGTTACTTTCCTTCTCAAGTTAAAAAGACATTAAGCGGTCGCTAACTTCCTTGTGTGGCTATTTCCTTTATCATAAGTGTGCCTGCACTATTTTGGGGCATATCGTTGGGAACTACGTTAAAATATTAACTGTTCTGGTGCGTTTATCGAAGTACTATGCTTTTATCGAAATCTTACGGCCGACAACCTGTTTTCCGAGTGTTCTTGCATTTTGGGCGATTTATTAGAAGCTGCATTACACTAATGTGGTTTTTTAATGTTGAATGTAATATATATATATATTCATTTCACAATCTTAAATAAAGAAAAAGCAGGGCAAATGCATACACAGATTGGACCATACGGGATTCGGATTAAATGTAAACTTATCAATTTGCGGTAGCATTTCGGAAATATTTGAACGCATGACTATTTATTTTGTATGTTAGTCCCTTCAGGTTAAATGTGCTGACTGTAGCTCTACTACACTCACAGTTATTGTACGCGTCTTATTGTACGGTTATATAGACAAACTTTGAATACAGTTTATATTATATTTGTATATGATAATGCTTTAACATATTAAGCATTTGTGTCAACATATGGTTTAGTCTTATCAACATAATTGGCATGTCTCCTGAAATCATTAATGTAAATAATTGTAATTAACATGAACTATTTATCATTCAATTATTTTATTGAATGTATTTGGTTCGTCCACACAAAAATGGCTTTAAGTAAGGTGTTCTACTTCATTAAGTTTTAAACGCTCGTTAGGTCGAACAAAACATGCAGGCGGAATAATAGAACCAATGTTTTAGCAGGCTCGGGTTCGCTCATCTTGAATATGGGGACATCTCAAGGCATCATGGGTTTAAAGCAGATGTCTGGAGAGAAAACAACGAAGCGCAACACAATTGGTTGACAACGACTGATATCCCGGTAATGAAACTACAAATTAAAATGGCACATGGCCCTTAATTACACAGTCCTTTATATGAATGATTCAAGATTGAAATTATCGCAATTGTAGGTTTTCGAATGACGATGACAATTAAGGTAAACAAACAGACAAACAATTACTAAATGTCTGAGAAGTCGAAAAACAGTTCATTGATTAATTGTAGTCAATACCGGCAACAATTGTTAATGATCCTTGATACATTTGCTTTCTTACTATTACATGTTTAAATGAGTGAAACAAAACATATCGGGACAATAGCCGGGTTTAATGTTTAAAAAGGAGGTACATTAGTCTAAGCTCGCATAACCTACTGGATAAGTAAATTTTATTACGACATTGAAACTGTGTTATTAACATTGTAACAAACCCTAACCTTTTAAATAGGCGAACTTCACACACGTTTACATTAGACTAAGCTCGCATAACCTACTGGATTTAGTAAACTTCATTACGACTTTGTAACTGTGTTATTATAGTTTGCAACACCATGAGCAAATCTGAAATTTGAAGTATCGACAACGTTCATGAAAGGCGATTATTTCCAGTGTGATATGTACCCCTGTATATCGAGGTGTGATGCTATGTACTTTATTTTGACGCGTGAGCCTACAGGTAACCATCTGGTGCTAGTGAACAACACAATATCTTGTTTGCTCTAATGAGTTCCTTATTATTTCGAAATTTGCAATTTCATGTTAATTTACAGAACATAAACAAACTTGTTTTTAACAAAAGAGCATCTCTTTTTTTCTTTAACCTTAAAGCACCCACATGTTGCGTCCAACACAACACACATACATTAAATAATGATTCGACATTATTGTTTTGAAGTCCGGCTGACATTCAAAAAAAATATTTAGTCAAACGGAACGTACTTCGGCCTTTCAAATAATCCAACAATTAAATAATTGACCATGAAGTTTATCGTATTGTTCTTGAACTCGACACACTATCTCTATTAGCATATAGGTTTGCAGTCATCTTCTTTAACGGATTGGTAAGTGAGCGGAAAACAATCAGGACAGACGGGCACAAACAGGAACCTACAGGCGGACGAGCTGATTGACGATCATAGTGATTTATATATAATCAACCCTATTGATTGTTGTGGTATTGCAACATTCAAAATTACAATTGAAATTTAAATGCAATAGGTAAATAATTGTCTTGTGTCAATTCCAATTCCAAGCTTTCTTGATCACAGTAATTCTGCCTCTAAAAAAGGTTCCATATTGTTGCTTTTAGAGAGACGTTTTTATTTTGAGCTCGAAATGTCAAAATAACCTGGCCTTATAGTAAGTTATTCGTTTGAATGGTCGTATTTAATTGAAAGTGTGGGGGGTGGGGGGTTAAGCTAGTTTATTGCGTTACTCAAACAGAAGTGTATTTTCAAAATGATACATATTCATATTTATAGGTGCTAATTTTTGGTATTTCATAAACAAACTGCCAAGAATAAAAATAATATGTATCTATTGAATTGTTGTTGTTGTGTTTTGCCGAAAAATATATTAAGTGTTTCCATAAACCACAGTACTAACGCTTGTGTTCGATTTTGTACGAGCGCCATGGAAACAACAAATACCTTTCACTTTATCTTGTCAGTACAACTTTAAATTTCAAAAAGCACTCTTTAACGAACCAAACAGTTTCACAAAACGAAAACATCATTAAGTACATAGTCGCATGATGAAGTGTTGAGTTTCGCAAGTGCTTCAGGCAACATTTACTTTCTCTTGAAGAAATAAAATTATGAGTAGAATAGCCGACTAAAATCTTCCGTATTAAAGAGAACACTCAGAAGAACACTAGGGTAAGCTTATCTTGCATATGGTAACATCTCATGACATCAACGAGTTTAAAGAAGATTTCCGGATCGACAACAACGAAGAGCAACACACTTGAAGTATTGAGGGCATTTATTACAGGCTATTAATTCCACAGTCCTTTGTATCCATGCATGTAGAGGTGTGATGATATATACTTTATTTTTACGAGTAAAGGTAACCACCTGGTGCTTGTGAACAACACAAGTCTCGTATGCTTATGAGTTCCAAGTAATTTCAAAAAATCGCCATTGCATGTTGAATTCACAGAACAAAAACAAGCCTGTTTGTAACGAAAGAGTATTGCATGTGTACTCTAGCCTGGAAAGCACCCACATTTTGCGCCCACCACACCACATATACATTAAATAATTATTCGAAATATTGTGTGCGTGTCGATTGGTTTTGAAGTACTGCTGGCAATGAAAAGCTTTCTTTGTTAGATGGATTTTATATCGGCTTTTCAAATGACCCCACGATTATAGAATTGATATAGAATGGTCTAATTTAATTGAAAGTGGGGGAGGTTGAAGCTAGTTTATTGCGTTACTCAAACAGAAGTGTATTTTCAAAATGATACAGAGTCATATTTAAAGGTACACGTGTTCGGTATTTCATTAACAAACTGACACAAATTTTATTTATCTATTGAATTGTGTTTGTGTTTTTGCCGAAATAAAGAATGACTATAACACTTCCATTAACCACAGTAATTACAGTATTATTCATTGTTTCAACGAGCGCCATGGAAACACCATAAACCTTCCACAATGTATTGTCAGTAAAACTTTATTTTTCAAAAAGCACTCTTTAACGAGCCAATCGGGTTCATAAGACAAAACATTCTTCAAGTACAAAGTCGCATGCTGGTAGTGTTTAGTTTAGCATGTGATTTATAAATCACTTACTTGCAGTAGAAGAAATAGCATTATAAATAGAATAGCCGACTAAAATATTCCGTATTAATGAGAACACTAACATCTCTAATATGTTGTTCAGGCATAATTCTAAATGAAAACACTTGAACGCAATCCACAAAACACCATCAATCCCTAGAGGACAAAGATACGATTTAAAAAAAAGGACCAACACAATATATTTCACTTCACGCCTTATTGATTTTACAATTTTGGGCTTTAAAATCTAATTTTAACTTTTGCTATTCTTCTCATTTAAATCTGTAAAACCTTCACATAAACACGAAAGTAATTTTATATAAGTGTACATGAACTTTATGAGGTGTGATAAAACACGTAGATTGCTTTCCGTCGGCAATTTTAAATGTCGCCAAATAAAAAGTATGTATATAAAAATACAAATAACCCTTATACAATGTTGTAGTATGCCATGAAGTCTGCCGCGTAACAAATAACATAAACATTATTAAGCTGTATGATAAGGAACATGAACGCATAAGGAATGGTCAACGGCAAAAACTGTTCAATAATCTAACTGATGTATTAGTTGTGTGCTTACAAGGCAAACCAGTTCAAGACCGGAATCATGCAATCGCTAGAAAATAATTTCTGATATGTGCTGGTGAGTGGTGTTAGTGGTGATGATGATGATATATATTTTAAAACATTTGCATCAGTGTTTGCGCACTTCCGGCTATAAAACTGACTAATCCGCGCATGACCGAAACAAACAGCTTGAACTGCGAACAGTTTTCCGCTTGGTATAGTCATTGTTCTCAACAAAGTCACAACATGCTGCACAATAGTTCCCGTCGTATTCAGGAAGGAGATGTATCCGGTAGAAACTCCATAAAATGGCATAAAGGTCTTATATAACGTTAAATACAAGGTGTAGAACTGTTAACACATAGTAGCCTTAGCCAATAAAATCGATCTAAAGCGTTTATTTTTATGTAATATCAAACTCTTTAGACTGAAAACAACGATCCAGTTAAGTACCATTAAGAATATTTAGTTTAATTTAAATAACGTATGGATTAACTGTGATCACCTCAACACATTATTACACAATTTTAAGAACACGCATAAAGCGTTACCAAGAAATACAAAACATAAAACAAAGAATCGACAGCGGGATGTATTCATTAATTGGGAGTTCAATAATCCAGGATTCAGACACTACAAGATACAGGTTGTAACGCGTTGAGAGTTCGGTCACTTAGTATACGAATTGAGATGAGCAATATAGTTTAAGTAATGCTGGTGAATGTCATCCAAAGTATATAGTTCACCGTTAAAAGTACCGGTGGCAATCAATGTAACCAAAACATCTTTAGTAATTTAGTGTAAGATGTTCACTTAATTGCACTATTAATGCAACAGCGTTTTATTTATTACCTAAACAAGACACGGCTCATCTTATCAACATGATATTCCTTGATGTAGTATTAGTTCTATTGAATTGATTATTAAAAAACCTTTCACCAAAGTAGAACCGCAATTTGGTGGCAAAATTTTTCGATATCAACACATGCGTTGCACTGTTACATGGACTTGGAAGATGGTAATATACCTATCGTTGTACAACCAAATGTTAACTTTTAAGGTTTCAGATTGTTTGCATAGGTATGATTACTCCTTTTCGAATCAATCAGCATTGTTGTTGTCGGGGTCGTTGTTGCAATTATCATATTCATGATGATGGGTAGATAATTCTGCTTATTAAAATTATTGCTGTATCGGTGGTGGAAGTGATGAAGAACACGATGATGATGATGCTGATAATTAATATGATTATATTGATGATGATTTTGGTGGTCATGATAACGAGGTGTAACTTGACGATATACCAGTGCAACGTGCTGTGCATTTATAGCTTTAAAAATACAATATTAAACGTACTTTGGTGCACAATACCAACCAAAGATGGGCTATAACCTAAATGCAGTGCAACGTAGAGAATCCATTAAGAATTACAAGTAATAATAATAGAAGTAGAAGTAGTAGTGGAAGTAGTAGTAGTTGTAGTAGAACTAGTAGTAGTAGTAGAAGTAGTAGTAGTAGTAGTAGTAGTAGTAGTAGTAGTAGTAGTAGTAGTAGTAGTAGTAGTAGTAGTAGTAGTAGTAGTAGAACTACTAGTAGTAGTAGTAGTAGTAGTAGTAGTAGTAGTAGTAGTAGTAGTAGTAGAAGTAGTAGTAGTAGTAGTAGTAGTAGTAGTAGAAGTAGTAGTAGCATAAGTAGCAGTAGTAGTAGTAGTAGTAGTAGAAGTAGTAGTAGTAGTAGTAGTAGTAGTAGTAGTAGTAGTAGTAGTAGTAGTAGTAGAAGTAGTAGTAGTAGTAGCAGTACTTGTAGTAGAAGTAGTAGTAGTAGTAGCAGTATAAGTAGTAGTTTTAGTATTAGTAGTAGTAGTAGCAGTAATAGTAGAAGTAGAACAAGTAGTAGAAGTAGTAGTAGTAGAAGAAGAAGTAGAAGTAGTTGTAGTAGTAGAAGTTGTTGTTGAATAAGTAGTAGTAGTAGTAGTAGAAGTAGAAGTAGCAGTAATAAAAGTAGTTAAATTAATAATAATACTGGTAATAATAAT